>NC_045158.1:9660606-9677222 GCF_900700415.2 Clupea harengus | reverse complement strand
CTCTCAAGTTTTGAAGACAGGCAAGAGTGACATATCCCCCCCCCACCCCGGGCACGCCCCCGGCCCGCCCCATCCCTGAGCAGTATTCTGTCCATGTCATGGATGAATGTCTTATATATGCCATATTCATTGAATTGGATGTATTAATTAGGAAAAATGGTATTCATGAACATTGTAGTCAACCTTATGCATTTAAATGTCCCTTGACCTCTTGCACACTCATCTCTGCAGTCACTGGCAAGTAAAAGTTTTTGACTGTGCTGGTTGACTTCAGTGCCCAGGGGCGGACTGGCCATCGGGGATACCAGGGGAATCCCCGGTGGGCCGACGGGCTTGGGATTGTCCAAAATACCGGCCCACTGTTTTCTCTAACCGGACTACCCTCTCTGATCGCCGGGAGAATTTACAGATTCCCTATTACTCAGAACACGTGTCGTTTGCTCTAAGAGCTTTTCTTTATTCATAGCACTGACTGAAATTTATAGTCCTCCTCGCGATCTGTATTCACACTCATGGTGCCTATTTTTCGAAAAAAAATTCTGAAGTGTCTTCTGAAATGTGTTCTTACGGACTTCGGAAGTTTAACGTTAGAAAAGATCTCCACCTTATTAATGAACGCCTGAAAATGGGTTCTTACACAGCCAAAGTGTTCTCAGCTGTGCGGATTGAGGATGAGGATTCTTAAATTTGGATTTGCATACATACACGCCCCGTCGGGCACGCAACCGTAGTGAAGTGTGCAGTCAGCCCTAGCCTGATTGAAAACTCTGGGCCATTTACGGCTGTTATTTCACGTTCTGAAATTCTGGTCTAAATTCAAAACGAATCCCACATGAGAAAACTTTAATGAATGCCCTAAAACATCATTAGTGGAGTTCAAAAGAAAGCTTTACTCATCTAATCTCTTCCGTCAGTCTAACTTTGACATTTAATAACAGAAAACAATCACTCTAGCCTACATTTTATTTTATTTATTTTAATTATTTGTGGCCTTTCCTTTTATTGTATATGTAAAGCACATTGACTTCCATAAATAAATAGATAAATAAAAGTTACCTTGCCTTGCCTACTCAACACTTGCGTCACTGGCTAGCAGACAAAGTTGTTTTTGAGAGTGAGAGCATGTCATCGGCACCAAACGCAAAGGTGGCGGGGAGAAAAAAAAAGATGTCTGGAGGAAGGTGCATCAAAATATGCAAAAATCTCTGATTTATTTGGGAAACCACCGACTGTTGACAGTGATAAGAAGGTAAGTTGTTGACTTGGTCAATGTTAGCTTGCTTTTCACAGATGAGGTAACGTTCCCTACAAGCTAGCCTAGCTAACGTTAGGTAGATAAATGTCCAAAATTGACACCGTTATGATCTGGTAAAATAAGCAAGCTGGCGCTGTTGTCATCATCGAGATTATCTATTTAACATGTTAGCCGTAGTTACTTGCTTACAATCGATGAGCAAGCTATCCATGGTGGTAGTTGTATAGAGGGAAATCTTATCATTTCTAATAACTTAAGTTAACCAGCTAGCTTGTTATGCTAAAATCACCGTGTTACACACAACACTTACATTATACACAATGTTAATATGTTATCTAGATTGATGATTCTGCTGCTAGAAGCAGCAGCCAGGGGCCCCAGAGTAGGTACAGTATAACCATCTGATACTAGCCCAGAGTTAAGCATATTCATCTAGCAAACTACACCTACCTTGGAGTGTTACAATAGCCAGTATCATTTTATTCCATGTGTCCATCCAGGCAAATTGGTGGATCCAAATGTTATTAAAAAACAAACATATATGATGTAATTGCTTTGTAATCATCCAAAATAATGTTAAGTGTATGAGTATTTTTCCAAGTAGGCCACTGCACTGACTGGTCGATACGTGCGATGCATTGAGTGGGCAGCGCGCCGTGTACTGACTGGACAGTGCGCTGTGTACTGACTGGGCAGCGCGCCGTGTATTGAGTGGGCCGGTCTGACAGTAACTCCCGGGCCACTTTTTTCCCCCAGTCCGCCCCTGTCAGTGCCTGCTGTTTGGCCTGATGCCATTTACTGCCTATGTGCCTTGTCACATCCTGCACACCTTGATGTTCTTTTGGCGGCAGATAGAGCACCAGTAATATGAGCTGGTGCTTCCTACAGTAATAAATGGCCATTTAGAGGTCCATTCACTAATAAAAGAGGTCAGGTGGCTGCTCCTGGGACTTTGCTCCCTTTTGTTCTAGCCATCTCCTCCACCGTCTCTTCCTCTTCCACCTGCACCGTCTTCTCCTCCTCCACCTGCACTGTCTCTTCCTCCTCCACCTGTACTGTCTCTTCCTCTTCCACCTGCACCGTCTTCTCCTCCTCCACCTGTACTGTCTCTTCCTCTTCCACCTGCACTGTCTCTTCCTCCTCCCCCTGTAGGCTACTGTCTCTTCCTCATGCACTGTCTCTTCCTCTTCCACCTGTAGGCTACTGTCTCTTCCTCTTCCACCATCTCCTCCTCTAATGTGTTTACGACCTTCTCTGGGCCTAATCTGGCCTTTTTAGGGGGCTTTCCTCTTTGGGCGAAGGACAGGATGCTCATTTGTTTCTTACCTGACATTTTTGAAAGACAGATGCAATGATTAATGCATCCATGGCCAGGATATTTATAACATGCTAGTATGCCTAATGAGCTCGCGATTCACAACTTCACCAGGCATGAAGAAGCCTTGTAATCTGAATAGAATGTTCAGGCAAACGCATTTAGCCTACAAAAAATAATGCCCATAACATCATTGAATATTAAGGGCTGCCTAATATTCGTTCGAATTATAGGCTATATATATTTTTAATAGGCCTAATCGAATTTATTATAGCCTATTAACGAAGTTCGGAGTCAAAGCTATAGTGAAAAGGCAGGTTGTAGCCTAAAACTGAGTTGGCCACAAACACTCATTAAAAACTGATGCTAATTATCTGGGAAATATTCTCTAACTGCAGTCAAGTTGTCATTGCTTGTGTCAAACTTTTGTGAATTTGTTGTAAAATTAAAACAGGAGACGACTTACTCTTTGTACAAGACTGATGCTCGGAGCTCCAGTGGTTTCCTCAGGTGAACGAAACTTTCGGAAGATCAATCGCGCGCAATTCCAGGATGCTTTATTTTCATTGGTTGCTGGATTAAATCTTACCCAGATACAACAGATACAAAAGATACGCTTTTTTCTGATTGGCTATTCTGTAGCCCATTTCTTTTGTTTGATTGGCTGATAACTGGCACCTCACGGCAGAACTCCAGGGGATTCGGGGAGACGTGCTTGATTCCTCCATTGTGAGGGCAGCGCGGCCAGGTCATGTTTGCACGCTGCGGCACAATAAATAGCCTAGAGTTTTTTTTCAGCGGGAGATATACGATGTGTGGCGGGAGTGCGTGACTAAAGACCGAAATGAGTGACTGTCACGCTCAATGCGTGACACTTGAGAGCCCTGCTTTTACTAAGGAGGGGTTTCTGTCTGGCCACTCTACCATAAAGGCCTGATTGGTGAAGTGCTTCCTGGATGGTTGTCAGAGTGACCCTCGGGTTCCTGATCACCTTCCCCGATTGCTCAGTTTGGCCGGGTGGCCAGGTCTAGGAAGATTCTTGGTGGTTCCAAACTTCTTCCATTTACGAATGATGGTGGCCACTGTGCTCCTTGGGACCTGTAAAGCTGCAGGGATTTTTCCATACCCATCTCCAGATCTATGCCTTGACACAATCCTGTTTCTGAGGTCTGCAGATAATTCCTTTGACCTCATGGCTTGGAGTTTGCTCTGACATGCACAGTCAACTGTGGGACCTTATATAGGCAGGTGTTGGCAATCCCCAATCATGTCCAATCAATTGAATGTATCACAGATGGATTCCAATTGAGTTGTCAGCTCACTTTTGGGTGTCATATCAAAGGGTGTGCACACTTGTGTACATATCAGTGACGTGCAATGAGGTTCGTGGCTGGTGAGGCACTGATTATTTCAGAGTCAAATTTTCAAATACATAAACCCAATAGAGTATCTAAGATCACCATTCAATTGGCAGCTTTCACATTGACTACTGGTTGTTTTTCATATCAGCATTCTTTACACACACATAGGTAAGGTGCATACAGTAGGCAGCTGCTAGCTTGTGATGAACTCATGTGTAAATATTATGCACTCATGAATATGAACTCGTGAATATGAACTCTTTCTTACGAAGTTGCACAAGCACCCTGAGGGTTTCTACCTTTTCCCATTATAATTTTAATAGTTAAATCAGCTAGATAACCAGCTATCATTTCATGCAAATTGAACTATTCCGATTAACTCGTAAGGTTATTAAGCGTCCTTAGCTAGCTAATTAGCTAACGTAGCAACAGGATAACCATTGCAACCAGGAAACACAATTTACCTACAATTTAAGTTTAATTTCCAAAATTAGCTCACCAATAAAAAGCAGTCTTGGGTTCAAAGTGATCACAACCACTTGTGTGATGTTAAATGGCTTCACATAGACATAAAACAATCCCAAGAGAAATAATGGGAAATCAACGGAGCTGCCGCTGTAAGTTCAAAACCAAATTTATTCTTGAGGTTCCAAACATGTTCAAAGGAATTTGGCTTTGAATGTGAGAAGTCGATCGAGTTATCTTCTTTCCCGTCGCTTGAAGCATACCTTTTAGCTCCGGCATGGGTCTCCCATTATTAATCATTTCACGTTTGGACTGAAAGTCCAGTTTTGAGAACTGCTTCAGCTTAGCAATAAAATCTTCCATTCCATAGAAGTGTAGAAGAAGAGCAACGTTCCCCAGCATAACCCCGACAGGTGCGCTCTTGCACGCCCCCTTCATTGAGGCAGAGGTACTGTGTGCCTCACCTACATGATTTTTCAATGCGTTTTGAGCTCAGCTCAAAGGTTCTACGCATGCGCACGCATGCGCAAAACCCAGTTTGGAGCGATTGCGCAATCCTAAGTGAGGCACTGCCTCACTATCTCCCATAGACAGTACATGGTGTCTAACCCAGCGGTTCTCAAACTGGGGTCCGTGGACCCCTTGAGGTCCGCGACGCCTTGCCTGGGGGTCCGCGAAAAAGTCTGGCTTCCAAAGGTTTTTACATTTTTTTTTTATTTAATTTTTTTTTAATTCATTGCAATACAGTATACAACACATGTAGACTAATGTTACACGGTGTACCGATACTAGAAAAGTTTTGAATGGTATAAGTATAGTTACTTAATTAAAATAGCACGCAATCAGAGCGCATTCACTGTTCCGCTCCCTGTCAGGCTGCCTGCACGCATTGACTGAAAGGGCGAGGCTGCCCAATTCTCACACATGCTGTCGGTAGGGAAAACGTATGGCTAAGGAATGTGTATTAAAACCGGATGTCGTCACTTTAATCCGGTCTCTGGTTGGATAAAACTTTTCAACAGAAATGGACAAGGACCTTTGATTTATTCTTTAGGAACCATGCCGATGCCTGACTTTTAATGTTGTGTGACGTTGTTGAAGTTCAAGTTCAACATTAATAGCGATTGAATTACCCTTGTGTCGTGTAATCGCTAGCGGTAAATAAACGTTAATAACTTGAATGACTGATTAAGGATATATGTTACACATCACAAACACACGTAATCGATGGGTTTTGGGGGAAATGAGGTAATTGGTTAGCTTAAATTGCAGTATCTTAGGCGAGCTAATTGACCTGGCTAGCTATAGCGGAATTAACAGTGCTAGCTTTGTGTTTGGTCATATAGCTTCGTAAAAGTTCGGTTAACAAGTCACTTGTGTGTTTAGTTGTATGACTTCGTAAAAGTTCGGTTTAGGAACCATGCCGATGCCTGACTTTTAATGTTGTGTGACGTTGTTGATGTTCAAGTTCAACATTAATAGCGATTGAATTACCCTTGTGTCGTGTAATCGCTAGCGGTAAATAAACTTGAATTGACTGATTATAATAACTTGAATGACTGATTAAGGATATATGTTACACATCACAAACACACGTAATCGATGGGTTTTGGGGGAAATGAGGTAATTGGTTAGCTTAAATTGCAGTATCTTAGGCGAGCTAATTGACCTGGCTAGCTATAGCGGAATAGCGGAACAAGTCAATTGAGCATTAAGCCACCTGACTATAATGGGTCTATTCATATTAGCATGCTGACGTTATACTTATTAGCAGCGAGGCTAGCTAGCTACTATGTGTTCCAGATAGGTTAGCCGAAGCCATATCGGATGGCCCTATTGCATGTAGCTATTCTCGTTTAAGACGTTGATCTAGCTTTCAATTTGGCTGCAAGAACGTAGCCCAGTTCATTGTCAAAATGAACCTCTAGAAAGAAAACGCTATACGTGTATAATCAATGCAGTGATGTCACCATGTTGTTTTCATTAGTATTTTGCTGGAGGCTAATACTAATATGAATGCCATTTGTTAAGTGTTCGTTACAACCCTAATACAGACAAGTGCTCATCACATCAGCCATAAAACAACAGCAGATATCTGGCTTCCAAAGGTTGCCATCGTTCAGTGACAAACGTCATCGTGCACTGGACAAACTATGTGCTGAGAGACAGGAACACCCTTCTCATTGATGATACAACACCACCACTGAAAAGAGTTTATCATATTTTTTGTACAGAGTGTCAGTCGGGGATACCAGTTTTTGATAACATTAGGTGGATATTTCATGTTTGTTAATGTCTTTGTTAAAAATAAATCTTCAGAATCATCTCCGTTGGAAAACCCTACAATCTGAGTTGTATTGGAAAACCCTACAATCTGCTTTGATAAAAAAAAATGTATTCCATCAATATTTGGTTTTTATGTAAGGTAAACATTATTTGGCTTCTCAGCACATTTTCCAAAAGATAATTTACAAATCTATCCTACATACTGTCAAGTAATGCCAAATGTAATACAATGATTATCTAAAACTCTTGTAATATTAGTAGCTACTATATGATTTTAGAGTAAAAGAGTCCAAAAGCATAAAACATTACAAATAGCTATAAGCCTATATGGTTTAATTTGGGATGCGATTATGAAGGGGGTCCTCGGAAAATGTTCTACCCTTTGAGGGGTACCTGGCCCCAAAAAGTTTGAGAACCCCTGGTCTAACCTGACCGCACGTCCCTTGTTTTCTCCCGTCTATTTGAATAGGACATGCGCAAATTCAGCGAATTCAGCGGTTTTGATAATAAAAATGCTCGAAATGATTGAAATCTTGCAGAAATTACACTTTTTTTTTTTTTTTTACTTTTCAAGGCTCTGCCTCATATGACCGCACGTCCCTGGTACAAATGATATTTTACATTTAGATTTTTAATAAATTAGCACAAATGTCTAAAAACCTGTTTTCACTTTGTCATTATGGGCTATTTTGTGTAGAATTTTGAGACAAAAAATTAACCCAATCTATTGTAGAGTATGTCTGTAACGTAATTAAACGTGGAGAAGGTAAAAGGAGTGTGCAGATGTAACGATAGTCAAGCAACGGGGAGACGGAGGCGAATCTGTTGAACTTTCTTTTATTTTCCTTTAGAAAATAAATCAAAACATTGCCATCAGGCTTTGGTGTGAACGTACAGCATCCGATCAAAAGCATAGGCTTCTCTGCTGATTACTTCAGTAATAGAAAATATGTACAAAACTTTTAACTTCCCATACACAGTGGAATGGGCATAACTGTAGCCTAAGTGCACAGAGTTACAGCACTTCATTCAAACCTATTTACATTATGGAGCCACATACCTTTAGAAAATAAATCAAAACATTGCCATCAGGCTTTGGTGTGAACGTACAGCATCTGCACAAGCAAAATATAAAGCGTTACATATAGGCAACATCTACGTCAATATCCTATTGTACACTATCAGCGCTTGCTAGCCAGCAATGCGCCAGACAGAATGTCTGAACACATGGAACGATAGCTAATTAACGTTCGGTTAAACTAGCTAACATTCGCTGTCATAATAATAATACTTCATACTTCATACTTAATACTTAATACGTAATAATACTTTCAATGCATGTTTAACTAAACAGTTAAATCCCTGCATGTTATATTGAACAGTACATTTAAAGCATGGACGTGGCTAGCGGAGTTTACGGCTAGTCGGGAACATATCAGGTACAGTGCTTTGTACAGTCAACCTACCCGATCAAAAGCATAGGCTTCTCTGATCGGGTAGGGAGACAGCACTGGACTACACGCATCAGATCTGCAGTACACCATATGGCCAAAGGTGGCTCCCATTCACACTTTTTAAACAAGGCAGTTTAATTTTGGCGAAAATCATATAAAACCATACACTACATTTTTAACTCTGTTACATCCACCTCCTCTGAATTTCGCCAACATTTACAATTCTGCAAGGCATTATGTTCACCCCTACCGAAAAGAAAGAAAGAAAAAAAAAAAAAACCCACATGACATGGTTACACATGGTTTCCAACTTGAAAAGTATCCCCAAAAAGGATGAAGTAGAAAGAGTGACACAAAACTCACTACCAACTTCTGGAAGTAGGATGCCGTCTACACCCCACCCAAACCATGTCTCACAGATAAAAGCATGTCCCTACAAAGGGACTCTGACTCAGCAATGCTATATCAAAATATTAAAATACACTTAGATTACCCCTAGTCTCACTGAGACATCTGAAACATTGCCTTAGAAACGACATTGCTTACAATACCCTGTTTGGACATCTGACACAGTAACCGGTTAACTGGCTTCACTATACGTCCAAAACGAGTCCTAGCTGTGTGTAAGGTGTTGGAATCTGAGTGAGTGGAGGGTGGCCGTGTACTACGTGCATCGTCTAAGTGCTCTGCGTTGTGTGTGTGTCTATTCCGAGAGCCAGTGAGTGAGGCATGAGAGAAGCTATGTTCAGAGCTCAACTCTGTCTGTGACTGTAACTGCGAACTGCCTGTATGCCCAGACCCATTACTTATACTCAGGACGTCTTCTGGTGAGCTACACTCTGCATGGACATCTGCATTCACAGTGGTCAGGTTGTCAACCCACTCCTGAGTCCTACTTCCAGCATCCTTTCTACCAGCAACAGGCATCGATCCATCCACATCAGTGATGTCGCTTGACTCTTTCCCGCAGGAGGACACAAAGGTCCCATCTGAAACACTGTCCTCATCAATAGGCAGGAAATTAACGAGCATCAGAAGATTGCGATGGACAACTCTTTCTTGGCCTGTTTCAGGGTGTCGGATCCGGTAGGTGTGAGTGGAGGCATTGATGCTGGCAACAGTATATACTGTGGACTCCCAACGGTCTGCGGTCTTTCGTTTCCCTCTCTCCCGCTTGTTGGACACCAGGACACGATCACCCACAGCAATCAGCTTCCCCTTTGTACGGCGATTGTAGAATTCAGCTTGCCGATTCTGCTCTTTGTTGACATGCCCTTGAGCTATAGCCATGGCCTCTTGCAGGTCTTTAGTCAGAGACACCACATAGTGGTCATAATTGCTAATCTCTGGATCTTTCAGGATGTTCTTGAAGAGAATGTCAACAGGCAGGCGTGGGACTCTACCATACATAAGGTAAAATGGGGGATAGCCTGTGGTTTCATGTACCGTGCAATTGTACATAAACGTCAGTGTTTGGAGGTGTCGGGGCCAGTGGCATTTGGCTTCAGGCGGGAGGGCGCGAATCATGTTCCCCAATGTCCTGTTGAAACGCTCCACACTACCGTTGCCCATTGGATGGTATGGGGTGGTTCGGGACTTCCTCACACCGGCGACCTTCAGCAATTCACTGATCAGTTGACTTTCAAACGAGGCCCCCTGATCGGAGTGGATTCTTTCGGGAAAGCCGTATATGCAGAAGTACTTGTCCCAGAGTTGTTTCGCCACCTGTTTGGCGCACTGATCACGGCAGGGGAAGGCTTGGGCCAGCCTGGTAAAATGGTCTGTAACTACCAGCACATCAACAGACTTGTTGTTCGAATCCTCTGCAGTCCAAAAGTCGATGCACACGATTTCCAGAGGAGCAGACGTCTTTATACTTTCCAAGGGTGCTCTTCCCTCTGGATCGGCAGTCTTGCTGATGACGCATCTTGGGCAGTGACGGACATACTCTTTAACGTCCCTGTCTATATGAGGCCAGAAGAAACGCTGGCGGGCCAAGCTCAAACTCCTGAACTGCCCCTGATGACCAGCACTGTCGTGAATGCCCTTGAGAACCTCGGATTTAAAGGAGTCAGGGACCACTAACTGGTGTCTTTTCTTCCTGGACACCTGGTCTTTGGACACTCTGTACAGGATGCCATTGCAAGTGGTCAGTTTCTCCCAGTGCTTCAGGTATCTTACAACCATAGCAGGCTCCTTGGACTTCTCTCTCCTGGATGGACGACGGCCTCTGTCCACATAGTACAGCACCCTAGAGAGGACAGGGTCACTCAGCTGCCCTTCACGCAATTCTCCCTCTGTAAATGCAGGAAGGGGCTCTTCATCAGTGGGAACCAGCTGTGGGAATTGTTGGAGAGTGCCAACAGCTCGCACCCTGGCACTTGACTCCCACAGACTGTGTGTCTCAAGGATGGCGGAGACTTCCTCTTTGGAGAAGGACTGGTTCTTGGCACCGTCAGACACATAGGGCTCCCCTCTTCCACATTCTAGATCATCCTGAGTGGCGGACTGCCTAAAGGTGTCCTGGACCGTGTCAGCTGAGACAGGGACTGCCTTGGCAAGGAGCTCACTGTAGGGGTCTTGGAGCAGCTGTCTCCCAGTAGCTGACTTCACAAAAGGCCGACGACTCAGTGCATCCGCGACAGTGTTCTTGGGACCCGGGATGTACTTGACATCGAACACGTAGGACGCCAACTTCGCCACCCAGCGCTGCTCGCAGGCATCGAGCCGCGGCTTGGTCATGATGTGTGTGAGGGGGTTATTATCTGTCCACACAGTGAACGTATGACCCTTAAGCCAATGGCTAAACTTGTCACACACGGACCACTTCAGTGCCAGAAATTCCAGGCGATGAGCAGGGTACCTTTTTTGAGCTCTTGAAAGGGATTTGCTGGCGAAAGCCACTGGTCGGGCCACAGTGTCACCTTTCTGAACTTGCGATAGAACTGCTCCCAAGCCATCCAAGGAGGCGTCGGTGCATAAGACAAAGGGACGTGTGAAGTCTGGGTGCGCTAAAACTACTGAGGTCAGTAACGCCGTCTTCAGGCCCTCAAAAGCTTTCTGATGGTCTGGCATCCAATCATCAGGGGTCAACTTCCTGTATGGAGCCGGGCGTTTTGTGCAGGGTCTTCCCTTGCGCTTCTGCTTCTGACCAGCCAAGAGGTCAAAGAGAGGCTTAGCCATTGAGGAGTAATTGGGCACAAAGTGCTGGTAATAGTTTACCATTCCCAAGAAAGACCTCACACGAGTCTGAGACGGGGTCACTCCATCAAGTTCCATCAGGTCAGTAGCCACCATCTTGTTGACGGCCTCAACTTTTGCCGGGTCTGTTGACACACCTGACTCATCGATGATGTGTCCCAGAAATTTCACGGACCTTCTGAGCAGCCAGCACTTCTTCGGGGCAAGCTTCAGGTTGTGCTGGCGAAGCCGACTAAAGACCTGCTCCAGCCTCTCAAGAGCCAACGCCTCAGTTGGTGCAAATACTAGCAAATCGTCCAGGTAGCATAGCAAGCTTAGAAAGTTCTGGTCACCGAATATGCTGATCATCATCCTCATGAAACTGGCTGGGCTGTTGCACAGGCCCTGCGGGAGACGGTTGTACTCGTACAAGCCCATGGGTGTTGTGAATGCAGAGTACTTGCGGTCGTCTTCATGCAGCGGCATGTTGTAAAACCCGGACGTGAGGTCCATTGTGCTGAAGAACGTGTTCCCACCCAGAGCAGCTAGGCAGTCAGCTTGGTGTGGAAGGGGATGGGCATCCTTCAGTGTTCGTTTGTTGAGCCATCTGAAGTCTGTGCACACCCTCAAGTCACCATTTTTCTTCCACACCAGGACGAGAGGTGAGGCGAACTCGCTGGTGGACTTCCTGATTATCTCCTTCTCTTCCATCTCACTGATGACCTGGCGGAGCTTCTGATATTCAGCGGGTGGAATACGTCGGTAAGGTAAACGGAACGGCCTCTCATCCGTGAGCCGAATTCGATGTACAAACTCTTTGGCCTCGCCACAGTCCAGGTGATGGTGGGAGAAGATGTCCTCATATTTGACTACGAGGTCTGCCAGCTTAGTTTGCCACTCTGCCGTCACGTCACAAGACTCCAGGTCAAGATCCCTCAGGCCAACATGCTCCAGTCTCTCCCGCACAGTTTTGATGTTCGCTGTCGGTGCAGACGTTCCTGCAGGACTGACAGATGTGGCCTGTTGAGCGGCACTGAGCTCAGGGGCTTCCATGTCCTCCAGCGCTAGACAAGTGTAGACATCGGCGAGCTTGGCATTCCTCCGCAGCGTGACAGGGCTGTCCGAGATGTTAAGAATCTTGAGAGGGACCCACCTGTCGCCCCAGAGAGGTGTTACGACTCTGGCAACCATAATGCCTCTGGGCGCGGAATGAGATGACGTTGGCTCAGTTAAAACAGTGCTACCGGGAGATATCTTGGCATTTTTAGGAAGCATGCCCCACACTAGAAACTCACTGCCGGCCGGCAGGGTGACAGCTCTGTTACACCTGACTGTTCCAACCTTGTCTGGTACTTCATCATCAGACCAACGATCTAAGCCAGCGAGAAGGGAGAGAAACTGTTCACGTTCTTGGTCACCTGAGCCAGAAGATGACACGGCTTTCCAGTAGCTTGCATCACATTTGAACTGACGAACTACATGTCTAATGACATTTGAGCCAATGATTAAATCATCTTGCTGATTCTGTACAACGAAAGTGGGCACTGACACTCTGCATCCATACACTGCCATCTCAAGGTTCACCACTGATTCAGGCTTCACGCGCACACCTCCACATCCAACAAAGACAACGTCAGTCATCTCTTGATTATTCAGATGAACACCAGCATCAATCAGCTTTTTACGCGCCTCAGCACTTAATGAACAGGCCATTGAACCGCTATCTAACATAGCGCCAAGAGTCACTTTGTTTTCAACTTTAACAGGAGTATAAAATAAACTGTCACTGCTCCTGAGTTTTTGAGTATTCTGAATGACAACGGTCTCTGATTTATCCAAATTCTTCACTTTGTCAAACAGCTTAGTTGTATCATTAACGTGGGAGTTTTTGTCATGGCCTGTGCGACCTCCCTCAAAGCACAAGCCAACTAGTTTCCCTGTACGTTGCCTCGGGCAGGGGAATGACTGGGGCACGACCGGCTTGTATGGCCGGGCTTGAAACATGTGAAGCAGAGACGGTTAGAACGGCAGTGTGACTCGGTGGTGTGGCTTGTATCATTACAGACCTGACAGCTCATTGCATGGACATGAGGCTGGCCTCGAAATTGTCTGCCACCTCGGCGCGCGGCGGGCCTTGTGTGTCCAACCTGCACATTAGACAGCAGCTCTCTGAGCATTGACATCATCTCGCCAAGCATAGCGTCATTGCCTGGCTGTTGATTCAGCGGCAACTGGCCCTGAGGTGCAAAGGATGGGGACGGCCTCTGATACTGTGGCAGTGAAGAGAGAGTTTGTTGTTGCCGATGCTGTGGCGGCACATATGACTGCTGGCTCTGAGAGATAGGAGAGAGAGAATGCTGCTGGTTCTGTGACAGGACAGATGAGGGAGAGAGAGATAGCACACCCACTGAAGAGATAGCTGGAGGAGAGAAGACATTAGGACAGGACGTTTCCATGTCAGAAGTGTCGCGGGACTCCATGTGTGATTCGTGGCAAATCAGTGCAGCTGCATGAGTCTTAGGCACGTGCACTTTCACCGAGGACACCTGCTCACGCTGATACTCATCTATTCTCTCCTGCACTTCCTTTGTTGACCATTCATGTATCTGCTTATGTTTGAACACAGACGCAAACTCTAGATCTGGGCAGTGCTTCACAAACATCTTGGCAATCTCGCCTCCCATATTCTCTGTGTGTCTGCCCTGACGCTTCAGACCCTCTTCAGCTACATCGGCAGCCTTGTTAAGGCGTAGCCAATAATCAACGGGATTCTCTCTCTGGTTGGGCAGAGTTGAGTAAAAATCTTGGAGGGGCATGCTTGAGGATGTGTTACTGAAATACTGTGTCAGCATGCCATACATGACCTCTGGTGTGCATGAAGACTGAAGTGAGGGGTCGCTCCTCAGGCCTACCCTAACTACATCCCTGGCTTTCCCCATCAACCTCCCCATTACAGCCTCCACCTGTGATGAAACGTCAAAGTTCTGTTTCTTGATGTATGCTTTCATTAACTCAACCCATTCCTTCACTGAGTATTTGTCTGTATTATCACCCCTGAAAATCACAGGCTCCTTGTCAGACCGTACAACAACATTAACTTGTGTGTTCTCACTAAGTGTACTTGCACTACCACTTGGCTGGGTGTTCTGGGTGTTGTGTAGACTGGACTGTGTATCACCTGCATGGCGCATAGGAGTATTACCCTGAACAACTCCACCAATGACGCCATTAGAAACAAGAGAGGCTGTGATAGACTCGCCTATCTGTGAGCCTAATAGTGAGATCATATCAGTTAACTGATGCAATGTAGCATTTTCATCAAAAGGAGTTGAATAATGTGGCATATCTCGTGACATCTGCCTAGGCGATTCCGTTGAGTCCTGTTCCAACCTTAAATCCCTATTTCCTGCAGGCAACACAGGAGATGCACCCACATCTATCCCAACAGACTCCCTCGACTTTAAACAACCTCCTATCAGACCCCCTATCATACCTCTACCCCTCCCGAAAGAGAACTGGCCAATGTCAGACACATCATCTGGCTTTAACTTACTAGCCATTTTACCACAAAAACAGAAATGAGAGAAGAGGAAAAATAAAAAAAAAAAAAAAGCATAAAACCTAGTTTTGCCCTCAATTGTTATTAAAACAGTTCACTCAGAATCCTCATTCATTGACAGCCCCGAGTACCTGACCATAAACAAAAATGTAGCACAGACAGCGTTCCTAGATGTCAACGCAGCTCCCTCGGCGCGACGATCTGCATCAAGCTGATCTTGGATCACAAGGTCACGGCACCAGTGTAACGATGGTCAAGCAACGGGGAGACGGAGGCGAATCTGTTGAACTTTTTTTATTTTCCTTTAGAAAATAAATCAAAACATTGCCATCAGGCTTTGGTGTGAACGTACAGCATCCGATCAAAAGCATAGGCTTCTCTGCTGATTACTTCAGTAATAGAAAATATGTACAAAACTTTTAACTTCCCATACACAGTGGAATGGGCATAACTGTAGCCTAAGTGCACAGAGTTACAGCACTTCATTCAAACCTATTTACATTATGGAGCCACATACCTTTAGAAAATAAATCAAAACATTGCCATCAGGCTTTGGTGTGAACGTACAGCATCTGCACAAGCAAAATATAAAGCGTTACATATAGGCAACATCTACGTCAATATCCTATTGTACACTATCAGCGCTTGCTAGCCAGCAATGCGCCAGACAGAATGTCTGAACACATGGAACGATAGCTAATTAACGTTCGGTTAAACTAGCTAACATTCGCTGTCATAATAATAATAATACTTCATACTTCATACTTAATACTTAATACGTAATAATACTTTCAATGCATGTTTAACTAAACAGTTAAATCCCTGCATGTTATATTGAACAGTACATTTAAAGCATGGACGTGGCTAGCGGAGTTTACGGCTAGTCGGGAACATATCAGGTACAGTGCTTTGTACAGTCAACCTACCCGATCAAAAGCATAGGCTTCTCTGATCGGGTAGGGAGACAGCACTGGACTACACGCATCAGATCTGCAGTACACCATATGGCCAAAGGTGGCTCCCATTCACACTTTTTAAACAAGGCAGTTTAATTTTGGCGAAAATCATATAAAACCATACACTACATTTTTAACTCTGTTACACAGACATTCTGGCTTGACTGTATATACAAATATTTCAAAACATAAAAAGAGAAGTTAGCATTTTGTAAGGAGAATAGAACCAAAGTCTTGCCTATTTCAGTCTCTGAGGCCCCGTGCACACGGAGTCTAGTTTGCCTGAACCCGGAGAGAAATGTCTCTGGATCGCCCTATCGTGCACACAAACCCACTGTATCCGCACTCTTTCGAATCGGGGGTCCAAAGTGAGTAAACTCAAATCTGTCCGCGGGTTGGTGTTCGTGTGCACGCCTATCCGCAACCCTTTCTAATCTGATGATGTCATTGCCCCACGTGATCGCTTCGCAACCTCAGACTGAACCCGTATTAACCCCCACTGCTTCACTTCATAACAGCAACAACATAAACTAAATGTATGACGTGGCTCCTTTTTCGTTACTTACATTTTTCTACTGTGCTTAGTTGTTTGTATTGGGATAGTGTGCTACTCTACCTACATGTGGATAGTTTTTCGTGGTCTTACTTTCGTGGCCAGTTGGACGTAATTTTTTAGACTAGCCAGAACAACGGACACGACCGGCATTATTTAATAACTGAATGGGTTGCCATGGCGCAGCGAGTGTGGCAGCCTGTTATAGCAGCTCTCCAGCTTAAAAAAAAAA
>NC_045158.1:9648820-9660425 GCF_900700415.2 Clupea harengus | reverse complement strand
TGTGCCACCATCACCTCACCAGGCTTACCTGCAGAACGTGTCCAACTGGGAGTGGAGCAGGGGCGATGGTGTCATCTGTCTAGCCGAGCTCAAGCTGGGCTTCATGGCTCAGAGCTGCCTTGTGCCGGGGCTCTCCACTCTCCTGGCCAACCTCTTCAGCATGCAGGGTGGCCCGTTGGAGGTAAGTATGCATAGGCCTGGGTAATGAACACTGCTCTGGATAGGGTGGGCATGTCTCGGCTACTTGTAGGCAGAACGATCGTAAATCTCTAGGATGCCAATGAAATTCACCCATACACAATCACAGGTAGAAACAAATCCAAGCAAACATGAAATGAAATCAAGGTTGCTGGTCTTTCTGAAAGCTCCCAAAGGCCTAGTCCTGTCCCTAAGTGTATTGCATGTATATGTTTAATGTTATAAACAGGTAGGAGGATACCACAGTAGGCTTGACATCATTACCAGAGATTGATTTGAAAGTTGTAAACTTTCTTTGGAAGTGAAAAGTGGAGCTTAACACCATATGTGACACTGAGATATGAATTTCTTTCAGACCAAAGAACAAATTAGTAGATAATACTGCGGTCTTGAAGTATACAAATCTCACCCTAATGTTCTTGCCTTTTGTGTTCAGGCGGACGATCATTCCTGGCGAAAGTTTTACAGAGAGGGCATGTACAAAGAGATTTACACTGAATACCTTTCCAGCACCTTCACAGGCCTCTCATTTGCACAAGCCAGCAAGTAAGTGTTGGTCCAGTGGTGCATTAGGCAATTGACCGGACCTGCTAGGGCCCCTCTGTCTTTGGCGGTATCTTACCTCTACCCACTCCACAGGCTGTGTTTCCTGAAGCTGAATTTGAGTTTGATCGGGATCGAGTATCAAAGTGGAGAAACAGAGTTCTGGTGAAAGTCATTTCAGTTATTTTACAAAATCATCTGATGTTTTGGGTTGTTTACTATTTTGTTTTCTTGAGGGAATCATGGCGAATGTCAATGTTGTTTTTCTGGGCAGTGTTTTAGTGAATCCTCCGAGCCATATCCGGATAAAGAACAAAACCCTGGGATTTCTCATTGCAGAGGATGCAGCAGACGCACACAGGTACTGCTTCCTGTCTGTGTGTGATTGTGTATGTATGTTGTGTGAGTGTGAACATGGATGTTAACATTTTCAGTTATGGTTCTCACATGGAATAAGCATATGGTTATGTGTGTGTACATGTATATATTCACACTACCTCTGGGTGTATGTATATGTCTTTTTTTCTGTTACAGAGCCGGCTTTTACTGTTGGGTTTGCCACAATCACATTGACGATATCTCCAGAATGAAACCGTGCAAGTGTGAGAATGGTAATGCCCACACTCACATACACGTTTGAACCAGTAGGTGGCAAACTCAGTCCATAGACAACCTGCTTTTAAATGACCTTTCATGGGTGTTGTAAGTTATGTGCTGGAGTACACAATTTGCTGTTGATTGATATCTGTCATGTGCTTGTGAAATTCCTCCAGTGACTACAGCCTCATCATCGCTCCTGAGTCTGAATGTGAGACAGCCATCTTTGGGAGTTCTCCCCCAATGGTAAGTCCTGATTGCAGACCAAGCAAGCTACTAGATGTCATAGAAATGACCAAGGCTGAGATATTTCCATTTATATTCCTATGAAGTTACTTAAAATGAGAGTATGTGAGCGTGTGTACCAAAGGGGGAGGGGTGGGGCTTCAGAGCCAGGGCAAGGGTGAAATGACATAAGATCTATCAGTTGCAGGAATTATGGAGAAATCTAATAAACATATTTGTTTTTGGACTAAAATCTTTCCACATTAAATGCACAGATGCATACATACGCACGCACGCGCACGTGCACGCGCACACGCACACACACACACACACACACACACACACACACACACAAAAGCAAATTCCTGTCAGACAGATGTCCACTCACTGTCCTTGCCAGTCACAGAGCACAGTCTGTCTGTTCCTCTGTCTCTGCCATCTTTATCCTGAGCTAGCTGCCTGCCTCAGCTGTAGCAGTATAGCACAGAGCAGAGCAGTGTGGAGCAGGCAGGCAAGCAGGGGCTGGATTGACAGGCTGATGAATGGGTCCTGTTCCCCTAGCCGTTCCCCCCTCGCAGACTGGGCATTAATGTTGGGAGAGGCTGTCAGAGGAGAGGGCCACGTCAGCGGATGAGTTAGCGGGCAGATTAGAAGTGAAACCTATCAAAGTCCCTCCGCTCTGCTCCTGCCTCTCCGCACGGCTCTCAGTGCACTGTCTCAACTTTCGCTGCTCTTTCTCTGTATATCTGTCTGTCATTGGTTTTCTTTTTCTGTCTCAGCTTTCAGTCTTCAATCCTCTTTGACACTTCCTCAGCACTGTGCGCCTTCTACAAGTTAATGTTAGATGTCAGCCTGTCTGTCTAGAAGTGTACCGTGTCTTCAACTCGTAGTGTTTAAAACTTTGCCTTATTTTGTGTGACAGCAGAGCTGATGTTTACACAAGCTGTTTTCTGTGTCACAGCATGCAGTTATTTATGAAATGGATCAAGACCTTGTCAACTTTACTTGCTATGTAGTTCACTTAGGATGTCTGATTGCATAGTCTTGCAGGACATATTGTATGCCGCTCTTCATAATCCATCATGCCCTAATGGTCTGTGTTCCACCACACAGGCTGATTGTGGTGACATGGCACCACTGCTTCAGTACTATGTTTAAAAGCTTGCTTGTGTTTTTTTTCCCCAGTCAGGAGCCGGAGTTGGATGAGTATACCTCGGGCTTGGAGCTGGAAGAGGACGTGATGCTGGACTCCACTGGCATGTTCCACTGGTGCAGTCCCATCCCATTACAGGAAGTCTCACTGGTAAAATATCAGCGCTAGCCTTGGCCATCAAACATTTAAGAGGAAGTTCAGCGTTGTTCAGCTCATACATTACTACAAGGGTTGTTTCCCATAATGGTCATTTTTTAGAAAGTTATATGAAATACATACCCAAGGGGGGAAGTTAACGTCCAGCGTCAAAAGGCCCCGTCACACCATAATGTTCTGGTCAACGTTCTCTGAACTTTCTAATCGTTCAATTTCGAGCGTTCTAGGGCGAGGTGGACACATTTGGCGTGTGACTTAACGAAAGAATAGCGTAGGACTGACGCATGACTACTAGCGTGGGACTGACGCATGACTACTAGCGTGGGACAACGACTTGTGACAGGTCACTGGTGCGTGACAAACGTGTGCTGACGTGTCTGTCGCTACACGATGGTAGTCCTTTGGGGGATAGTAGTCCCTCACATTGCGCATGCGTCATTTTGCGACACTGTCGACTGCTGTCGACAGCGAAGCCGCGCGCGCATGCGTCACAACGACAGATCCGTTTTCAATCATGGCGAAAAGCGACGAAAGCCAGTTTTTTGAAAACATGACCATTTATTTAAAAACAAAGAAGATGTTGTCACAGTGGACAAAACAGATGAGGTGGAGGATCAAAAAGTCTCTCCCCAGTTTCGTTTCATATGTTGACGTAGAGCCTTATGCTGTTAGCCGTTTACAACATAATTAAATATAACATTAAATATACCCACATTATGCGTTAAGACAAGCCCCATATGTTGACGTTTAAACCGTTTACAACATTATTAAATATTACGTTAAATAAACCTACATTATGCGTTAAGACAAGCCAGATATGTTGATGTTGAGCCTTATGCTGTAAACAGTTTTGTTGTCTGAGCATGCGCGATTATCTTGAGCCTCATGCCGTAAACCGTTTGTGTCTGAGCATGCGCAATGTGAGGGACTACTATCCCCCAAAGGACTACCATCGTGTAGTGACAGTGTCTGCTACTAGCGCTGCTGCAAGTAAGAAGATGATACATGCTGCTGAAAGTAAGAAGAATACAAAGCCTCTTTCACTAGCAATGTCTTCGGACGAAGATTTACTGTTATTATTACTGTGATTTACGAAATAACGGGCGTTATTCCTGGGGTTTTATGTTATTAAAATTAATTATTTAAATTTGACACTGAATTTGTGTTTCTCAATGTTTATTATTAGAAAACATCAACACATCCACACACATTGTCCATGTCACAAGAGTCTTCATATCATATCCATCTGCCATGGAACAGCACCAGCTATAACAGTGCTCAGCTATGTTGAAGTTCAGTACATCTACTTCATGCTGGGCTCAAGCAAGCATATATACCCTCCACTCCGCTTTTCGCTAGATTATGCAATGACCTTGCATGACATGATAGCATGGAATATGTAGATTTATAGTGCACAGAATAACGTTTGCAATTATGTAAGTGCGTTTGTTGATCACGTATGGTTAATAACATATTAATTGTAGAAGGGACATGATAAAATCAAGATCTTCCCTTGGTGAAAAAAAAAAAAAAAAAAAACTTCATATGAGACATGGGTTAGGTGCTCAAATTTCCCGGGATCAAAGAGGACGTTAGTAGGCATGTCCAAACTAAAAATCACGTCTCAGGATTGCTGTGCACATAAGTTATTTCGGGTGCATCAACTGTACTCAGTCTACCCTACCCAACGACTGACTACGATAGCCAAACGCATGCAAAGTTAATAAAACGTTCCACGAAAGTTCTCCAGCGTTTAAATGAGAACTTTTGTGCATGTTCAAAACATTTTTTCCGGATCAGCGTTCTCCGCCGATCACCGACGATTACTGACGATTACAGCGTTCACCAGCTTTCACACAACGCTCTTCTGGTGCTATACCAGCGACCATGGACGATTACCAACGTTTCCTCTAACTTCATAGAACGTTGACAAGAACGTCATGGTGTGACGGGGCCTAAATTAATAAGCAACAATCTCTCTTGAGCTCTGTTAACCACTAAATCTACCTTTTTGAAAACATAGTTGACACAGTGGTACAGCAGATTTTGTTTCACTCAAAACATTTATTTGTAATTGATGGCTTAGTTTGACCCCATATGAAAAAACTATCCATTTAACTTGACAGGCCGATGTATAGAAGGTAAGTGTTGAAACATCAATGTGTGCCTGTTGATCTCTGAGTCATTGATTAGTTGTGTATGTGCTTATGTTTCTACTAATTTGCAATTTGGTGTGTGTGTGTGTGCCTGTGCCTGTGCCTGTGCCTTTGCGTGTGCATGTGAGTGTGTGTATATACATTCTTATGTGCATGCAGGTGTGTATCTACCTGTGTGTTTGTTAGGTGAAAATTCACTCAAGTAGCCTCAGGACTCCGGAGTTGCATATAAGTACTACTCGTTCTTCTTATCAGCTTACACACACAGAAGGTACACTTTTAAGCACATACACAGAGTTAGAAACGTCAGCACTTAAAAACAGAAACAGAAACTTCATGTCTCAGCTCACAAGTCATATGATTAACACACATACATACTTGATTAAAGTCAGAGTTTCACATTTCCTTATCAGTGTTTCGGCCTTCAGTGTGTATGTGTGTCTGGGCGTATGTGTGTGCATAAGAGTGTGTGTGTATGTACATGTGTTTTCTTATGTACATGCAGGTGTGTGTGTGTGTGTGTGTGTGTGTGTGTGTGTGTGTGTGTCTACTTAACATCCCCTTGCATATGTGGCCCTCCCCAGACCAGGGAGAAGGCGTCTGTGCTGCCTCTGCGCCAGCATGTGGTCGTGTGTCTGGTTGGGGATGAAGACTCCAGGCTGCTGGGCCTGGGGGACTTCATGATGCCTCTGAGGGCCAGCAACTTCACCGTCCCCGAGCTCAAGACCGTAGTCTTCCTGGGGGACCCCAAGTACTTCAGAAGGGAGTGGTCCAATATCCAGTACTTCCCCAAGATCTACTTTCTATCTGTAAGTGTGACTGTGACTGTGTGTGTGTGTGTGTGTGAGAGAAAGAGAAAGAGAAAGAAAAGGAGAAAGAGAAAGAGAAAGAAAAAGGAAAAGAAAAGAAAAGAAAAGAAAAGAAAAGAAAAGAAAAGAAAAGAAAAGAAATTCAGGGTAGTGTAACTTTCTTATCCTCTATTCCCCTTCACTTTCTGTTCCACTCCCTTCTCTCTGCTTTCCATTTCTCCATCTCTTTTCAATCTCTCTCTCTTTTTCCCTTCGCCCTCCTCTCCCCTCTCCACCTCTGCCAGGGCTCTCCTATGTGCAAGGCCGACCTGCGAGCGGTGCGGGTGGAGACCTGTGCCATGTGTGTGGTCCTCAGCACCTTAAGCAGCAACAAGAACATTGAGTCAACCATGCAGGACAAGGAGACCATCCTGTCCTGCGTCAACCTCTTTCACACGCGCTTCAGCTACCAGCCCTCCCGCCCCCAGAGCCAGCACGGGCGCCGCAGCAGCTACACCCCCCTAGGTGGGTGTTCATTGGCAGGATATTTCTGTACTAGTGTGTGAATCATTGATGGTATGGATGTGTACTGGTTTTTCTTTGCCTCCTTTGGAGAGTGTATGGTATTTTAAGGGCATTTGCTCAACTCGGGCACATGCATAGATAGACCCCAGGTGGTGCTCAAGCACCTACCCTTTTGATCTCTGAGTTGAACAGTTCTCTTTTTGCAGATAGTTTTTGTTCCAACTATTGTAAACTATGGCATCAAATTTCAATTGAATGCGTAGAGTTAACTGTGCGTGACAACATTTGGGTTGTAACTAGACATACCACATAGCGGTGTGTAATATGACCACTGCTTAAAGTGAGAGAATGAACAATAATTAAGTGAAACTAGGGACTTAAACATTATTGATGAATATAAAAAATACAGAATATTTTATATTATGTTAGCCAGAAAATTCTGATTTTTTAAGTTGAAGTGTTTATTGAACCTTGTGACAAATACAAAAAAATTGTGTGTTTTGTATCATATTGGATGCTCTGTATCATATTTCATGCATCAGGCAATTTTTAGAAACAAAAATATTTTTTGCATTTGGAACATTTTACTTGTCACAGTGTTCCCCAGTGGTCAAATAAGGCATTTTTACAACACCTCAGGAAGGGGCCCTGAGTCCTTATACCAGATTTATACCAGATCAAAGAGTTGCTGAGGTCTTTCTGTCAGCATCATGAATTGCAATACAAGAACGATGGAGAGATTTACAGATAAATTACCTGAAATACCTGTTGTATCATATTTGATACATACATTTTCAACAAGATTGTACTGTAAAGAATGACATATTATATAGTAATATAAGTATTATATATTAATATAAGTATAAGTTCCCTCAATACATTTTTATATTGAAATAATAGCAACTATATAAACGTTATTCATACAGTAACTTTTTTTAAATTCAGGATTTCCCTCCCAAACATTTGTGAGTTACTTGCAGGCAACCATTTTGAATATAGCATTTAAAGGCCCATTACTGCCTACAATGCACCTATGTTGCACAGATAATCCACCAGAGGGCAGAAGACGTGTCAGATTGCAACAGGTTTTTTAGAAAACATGATGACATAGATGTCTCAAAATCTAATTTAGTAAATATAATAGAACCGGCATTGTAGGGTTAAGTAAAGCAAACCTGCCGTACATTGAGTAAACAGAAGAGGGGACATTTACACTAATATTGGTGAAACGATATGAGGAGGCCGTCAAAAGAGGCCAAAAGTGTCCGCTGTATTGGCAAAACAGTATATCAAATGGTCTTTAGTCCCAATAATTGAACAATTGACTTTAAGATGTAATGGTTAAGCCATATTTCGCCGTTTTGTGAAGACACAGTGAATAGTAGTTTTAAAGAAATGTGAAGTTATTTCCTTTCCCACATTGTGCCTCCCATATATTTCAGACCCTAGCAATCTTTTGAATCAATTAACCAAGGTTATTTTCTGAAACACCACTAAACTGGAAAGATCCCTCAAAAAGATTCCAAGAATGAAAGGAACCATACTTTCTGATTGTGACCGCTGTACACTAAAAGGGTGTGAAGCAGTAACACTATACAAACATATCCATATATATATATAAATGTATATACATACACACATTATCATAAATAAAGCCACAAGCAGCTATCACCCGGCTCCAAGTACAATGTGCAATATGCTGTCGCTACACGATGGTAGTCCTTTGGGGGATAGTAGTCCCTCACATTGCGCATGCTCAGACACAAACGGTTTATGGCATAAGGCTCAACATAATCGCGCATGCTCAGACAACAAAACGGTTTACAGCATAAGGCTCAACATCAACATCAACATATCTGGCTTGTCTTAACGCATAATGTAGGTTTATTTAACGTAATATTTAATAATGTTGTAAACGGTTTAAACGTCAACATATGGGGCTTGTCTTAACGCATAATGTGGGTATATTTAATGTTATATTTAATTATGTTGTAAACGGCTAACAGCATAAGGCTCTACGTCAACATATGAAACGAAACTGGGGAGAGACTTTTTGATCCTCCACCTCATCTGTTTTGTCCACTGTGACAACTTCTTCTTTGTTTTTAAATAAATGGTCATGTTTTCAAAAAACTGGCTTTCGTCGCTTTTCTCCATGATTGAAAACGGATCTGTCGTTGTGACGCATGCAGTGGTCGACAGTGTTGCAAAATGACGCATGCGCAATGTGAGGGACTACTATCCCCCAAAGGACTACCATCGTGTAGCGACAACTATGCCTCAAGTAGTGAGGGATCGAAAGTAAAAATGATTTTTTAAGACAAACCATGTCAGAGGAACATTGGAAAACATGGTGTCACTTGTTGTAGCAATATCTTATGGACAATTTGTTTGAAATTGGGTGAATGCCTTCTATATACCATTATTGATGAGCCTACATTAAGAATGGCCATTCACACTAGCATGTACTAGCCACTGAATTTTGATTAGCCATAGATAACACTTTTGTTTAGCAGTCTTTAGGAGATGTAATAAAATGGATAAAGCCAAGTATAAGCATGCCACATTTCAAAATTTTAGCTTAAGCGGTTGAGAGATGAGAGAAGAGATGTTGAAATGTGTCAGTTGCAGCGCCCCTCTATGGACAAAATATAACAATATTTAGCGCGAATCCAAACAATGCAGCCAAATATAAGCATACCTAATGTATTACTTATGTAGCTAGAATAATGGCAATAGTAATGTAAGCAGAAAGGAGGAAGTAGAAACACCTCAGTTTTATCGTTTATTTAGGTGTCTTAACTCATATCCATAACATTATCATGACTCATGACTCGCCAACACATATTCCTAGCCTAGACTGTATTTTGGTGCGCATGCACAGCTGTGACTGCTCTGTGTGTAGTGGAGAGTGTCACGGCGTGGTGGTTCGAGAAGTTGGGTAGACACGGCGGGAGGCTGTAAGAAACTGGAGGCTCCGAGACACTGGAATGAAGATGTGCGGCCTGGTTATTTTAGCGGAGGTAGCCTGTGTGAGCACCGTGTGTGAGCTAACCGCTAGTGCGACAGCCCGTCGAAAAGGCTGACAGAAAATAAACATGTTACAGTAATTAACTTTGACTGGCTCAATGTGCCGCCAGCAGCAGAAATGTGCTAATGATACAATAAATCCATAATTAAGACACACTGTCTTGCAAGAGCGTCACAGCGGCTGTGTCTGACCATACAGCAGCCTACAAGGGAGAAAAAGGTACTCGACTAGGGAGGAGAGGGAGGCATATGTTTTGATAAATAGATTTAGAGAATGAAACATGGAGCATTACTGGAGAGTATGTACGATTAGCCTGCTGTCAGGATGGATGTATTATATGATGTTGAACAGTGAAGTATATGATTAGTCATTGATGTTACACAGTATGTGTTATGGCCACATTGTTCTACAGAATACATTTTAATACATCTTTTGTATAAGTGTGCAATTCTATTTTTCACAAGACGCTTGTGCACTCTCTATTCAATGCAGGACCTCGGCCACCAGATGCCTCTCCACCACCACAACCTCCAAGGACAGGAACCACAGTTCCCCTGCTGGTAGAGCTCGGTACTACACTCCTCATACTTTACACTACCCAAATCCTTTGAAGACAACTATGGGGTTATTAATGGCCTAGATAAAAGACTGACCTTGAGCACTGGTTACACATTATGCATTTGTATGCAGAGCCTTTGAGGCTGTAGATCTTGTGTCAGACCAGCGGCCCTGATTTTCCCAGCTCCACCACCACCCACAGCCAACCCCTTTGCCTTTCTCTCATTGTGCCTTCACAGTGAACACCTCCAACGTGCAGTTTGTGAGTGATGTGGAAGAGTTCAACAAGTCCTCCAATATGACTCTAACAGAGGCGTTTGCCATCGGCTCTGTGTTCTCTATGGACCTGCTAGACTCTCTCATGTCAGCTGTATGTACTCCTTCCCTCTCCTCCACTCTCGTTTCCTCTCCACTCTCCTCATTACTCATTTTTCTCATTACTTCTCAGCCTGTGCGATGTCCCTGGACTGTGCAACCCATAGTTTTGGGGTTTTTAGTTTTTACAGTCTCTAGTAATGTTTTTTGCATGGTGCATATACTTCAAGTGCCATACGTGTGTCTTATGTGAGACCTAGTATACATATTAATGCACACATTACTCATGTAATGTAATGCATACATAGCACATTTTTAATTGAAGATTAACTAAATAAAATATCTTTTTTACAAAAACCCAAGTAATCAATAATCAATAAACTAGAAAGTCTATGTGTAAAGTAAGAAAAAGAAAATCAAGAAACAAACACTGTATCCCTCTTTCTCTCAGACGTACTTCAATGCCAACGTGCCCAACCTGATCAACACACTGGTGACGGGGGGAGACACACCCGCACTGGAGGCACAGCTGGCGGAGGACAACCATCTGTGCCAGGGCGAGATGAACCTGACACTGTGCACGCTGCGTCAGCGCTCCAAACTGGCACAATTGGCGCTGGACGACGAGCCCCTCTGCCGCCTACGCGTATGGAACCGCTCGCCACGGTGTCTCTCTGCACCATTGAGCTTCTCTAGGCCTTTAGAATAATGCACAGTCATTCATGCACAGATACACCCTGATTTAACTGCAGTTACGGAGCTTAGGGAGTCTTACCTGCAGGGGTGGAGAGTTACGAGAGCTTAGGATCTGTATTCGGGTTTCCCGTAAGACTTAACGTTAAGTTATGTGGAATAAGCTTTCCGTGTCAATTTCGGTGGGTGGGTGGTAGGGGGTGGATCTTTGACAAAAGGTGCAACAGGTACCCCACTGCTCCTATGAATACCACTGGTTACTGACATACATTATATATTATTATATTTTTTATTTCATTGACACTTCCAATCAGTCCAGTATGACCTGTAGGATGAGCGCCCTCAGTAGCGGAAGGGCCATTTTCGTTCATGATACCAAAACTTGCATACAGCACCAGGCAGGCTCTTGCGATTTTCATAAGTAGAGTTACACATCAACACCCTGACTATGGGAAACATAGTAATATTGTTGAGTTAATGCTGAGATTATTCTGTTTTACACTGTAGGGTAAGGTCTTGCGGTCCTGTGGAATGCATATCATTGCACAATTGCCAATAAAACACATACACATGCAGTTGAATTACACAGTACTAGCTTGAGGAGTTTATTGAATGCCATTACAGATATATACAGTTCAGTGTTTACTGTTAGCTGAAACATTTGTAT